>NC_051219.1:5596742-5609242 GCF_015220715.1 Pygocentrus nattereri
TCAGAGGTGAGGTCCCCCTCGTCCACCGAGCCCATCACGTCTGGAATACACTCCACCGGACGTCTCCCCGACACTTCACCTGAAAGAGAGAGTGAGAGTAACAGCCCCATCAGACCAATCAACCCCTCAGCCAATCAGCTCAATCCACCTTAAAACCTCTCCCAACCAAACACCCCCGAACACTAAAGCAGCTTCCTGACCAGGCAAACCACAGCTGGACTTCACTTCATTTACCGTACAGCTATAATCTGAACAAATGACCGATTCATCCCGTTATCTAGAACATTTCAGACGGTCCATCACGCTACATCAGTTTGTTTTACTCTAAAATCTCGACATCGACTCACAAATCAATACAAAACAACTCGACCAGCTCTGTTTTAACAAATCAACAGCTTTGATTTTATCTTGCAAAATAAGTTTTAAGTTGGTTTTTTATTCGGTTTTTATTCTGCTTTTTATAATTAAGGTGAATGTTAGAACCACCGGGCACTGCGCTCAGCTAGGGTACGCAAAGACATCACCACTGCATTAAGAGACCATGTCAAACAAATTCTCCTCATTTATTTATTTATTTTAAACGTGAAAGAGTTTGTGCAGCCTGTGAACATGGTTCAGGTTTCAGCACCGTTCACACTTACATGATAGAGTGTTTCAGTTCTTTTTGAATGGGGCACAATGGAGGAGCCCACCTGAACAGAGCCCACCAGAACAGAGCCCATTTACATACATCAATCTGTTCAGCTACACAAAGAAGTTCTGCTCATTCTTACAGCTCACAGTAAGTCATGCTGAGCTCTGGACCACATCAGTAAGACTGTCCTGGCTTTACCGGAGAGCTGGAGGTGGTTTTAGCAGGTTTTGAGAAGTTCTGGTGAGAAACTTACAGAACAGATTTGGGTGACTATTGACTTCTAGTGTTCGTCAGCTCCATCAGCCTTCATCAGCCTCTTCATTAGCCTTCATTAACCTTCATCAGCCTCTTCATTAGCCCCCGTTCTAAACTACAGAAGCAAAGTCTGGACCTCAAACATGTCTTGGCTGATCGACTACATCTGGGGTGAACGGAAAATTGTGTAAACATGATTTTTTTCCAGGCCATTCCTTAAAAGTCTGATGGGAATCATGTTCTTCATGCACTGGAAACGCTTTCCCTGGTTAAATCGACTTGATCTCAGCTGGTGTTGCACCGTAGCTCTGACTCGGCTGGTGCGTTTTAAAGACTAACGCGTGTATTTAGCACATTCTTCCACTCATAACTTTCATTTTTGGAGCAGTCCTCATTAAACACAACAACTCTGATACGCAGGGTTAGGCCCAGATCTCCTGACTCACATCTGAGGAAAGATCAGGCAGCCTTGAGTCATGATGGCTGTACCACTTGATCAGAAACAAAGCCTTGGAGCAGGACTGCTACGATCCCTCTCGGGTGGCAGTTAATTACCGTTTAAATACCTGCAGTCAGTGTTTCTGGTTTCCAGCTATTAAAACACAAATATCAGGCCAAACTGGCTGAACACTGGTCGTAGAACTTTACTTAGTTTTTACGAGCCCCAATAAACTTTACTGCCTTCTTTTATTATTTACACTTTATTTGTCTCCAACATCCCGCATTTCATATTCTGGTTGTTGCAGCATTAAGTGACCGTAAAATCTAACGGCAAAATGACTCGAGTCAGCTTAACCTCTTACTGACCAGGGTATATTTTAGTCTCTCCATATGAATTTACGTGACCAAACCGTAAGGCAAATTATTCCGTACCTGCATGAAATTAATGTGAATTTTTGTTTTATTTATTTATTTTTTGTAGAAGCTCCTCAAACGAGCAGAACGTGTGTTTCATGATCTCCACATATCACGACATGCTTACAATTTACTGCTGAAAGCCAAAAATCTGCGCCGCTCTTTGTGTTGTTCTCTAAAAGTGATGTTTCCAGAGCAGATCACTGAAGAGACGCCGTCTGTTTATAGTTTAGAGCCCAGATTTGGGGAAAAACGGGTCGACTTTCAGTAGAAAAACAAAGTTCGGCTTCTTTTATTATAAGGGTTTAAAATGACGTCACCGTCTATTAGACTGGAGAGAAGAGCTACAGCCTCACACGACGCCCAGCTTCTGAATGGAGCTCATGGAGTATGAACGTTATTGAGAAAAAGTGCAGTGAGTACAGAATAACTGTGAGGGCAGTGCCCAATGAAATAACATCACGGTATCAGCACCAATACAATATTCCGTCTCATCTCTACTTCATATCAAAAACGTCTACAGATGAAGACGTCTGGACTCGGCTGCACCAGGTTTGAGTTCACACTGACGTTTGTGCGTAAAGTCTTTAGGAGGTCAGCGACACCAGTTAGCTTCACACCATCGTTTACTAAATTTGGCTGCACCACAAATCGGCAACTCGCGCCTTAACACCTAACCAGTGCGTCGACACGTCCCGAACCGACCAGTAAACCCGCTGCCATGGAAACGTGACGTCAGCTGAGTTTTTCAGTGGAAGAAACATCCAGCATAGGAGGGAACAGTGCAAGTTAACCTGAACAAAGCTGATTGTCTACGGCTGCTGTCTGATCATCCTATGATATTTCACTGAGAAACCAAATGCGCGGCTTTATAATCGAGTTTCACAGCATTTAGCAATTACTTCATTTAGACGGGGTGGTCCTGTTTTAATCAGCGCAGCTTTTCTAGCCTTTACGGTAGCTTTAGGGGCCCGAGAGACCCACAGACCAATCACATGCGCTGTAAATATCACGTGACGCTGCTCAGCCAATCAGATCTGTGCATTACGATGAGCTCCGAGACTGGAGCGAGTGATGCCACACAGGGGAGAGAAACAGCGGTCAGAGAAGAAAGTGAGAAGTTATTCCACATGACGTGACTCTAAAAAGAGAAATCTGACCGAACTGGACTTTATTTAATCTGATGTTCAGTAAATGTTGTTGAAATCTGACCGAACTGGACTTTATTTGATCTGATGTTCAGTAAATGTTGGTGAAATCTGACCGAACTGGACTTGATTTGATCTGATGTTCAGTAAATGTTGTTGAAATCTGACCGAACTGGACTTTATTTGATCTGATGTTCAGTAAATGTTGTTGAAATCTGACCGAACTGGACTTTATTTGATCTGATGTTCAGTAAATGTTGGTGAAATCTGACCGAACTGGACGTTATTTAATCTGATGTTCAGTAAATGTTGTTGAAATCTGACCGAACTGGACTTTATTTGATCTGATGTTCAGTAAATGTTGGTGAAATCTGACCGAACTGGACTTTATTTGATCTGATGTTCAGTAAATGTTGGTGAAATCTGACCGAACTGGACTTTATTTGATCTGATATTCAGTAAATGTTGTTGAAATCTGACCGAACTGGACTTGATGTGATATTCAGTTTGACTGGATAAGATGTTGATATTCCTACTCGGTCCTTTCAGTAAACAGTATATGGCACGGGGTCGTGATGCAGGTTAGACGTTATGATGTTCTGGACCTTCGCTTGAGGACATTTTCTCTAACTGGACCTTCTTGAATTTTAATTAAACAGCCCTGGTGTTGTGGGTAAAAGTTGAATTTGTACCACCGGAGGTTTCATACAGGTACAAGGGGCTCAGCTATAGCTCGAACACCACGGTCAGCAGGCGAGCACCACCGCCTGGACTTTTGATTTCAGTGGTCAGGGAAGTTTAGTGTCGTCAGCTTTTGTATCAATGTGTTTTTGCAGCTAAGGACTCTCTGAGACACGGTGTAGAGAACCGAGGCTATTTTTTTATCTGTTCTTTTCTGTGGTGCCGTCCACAGTTTGATTCTACCAGAATGGTACTAGATAACACAGACCAGGCTTTTACTGAGTTTAATAAAAAGACCATCATAAACTGTCCATACAGTTACAGACTGTAGTCCATCTGTTTCTCATACTTTGATACCCTGTTCTTCATTGGTCAGGACCCCCATGGACCCTCACAGAGCAGGGACTGTTTGGGTGGTGGGTCATTCTCAGCACTGCAGTAACAGGTGTGTTAGTGTGTGTTGTGCTGGTCTGAGTGGATCAGACACAGCAGTGCTGCTGGAGGTCTTAAACACCTCAGTGTTGCTGCTGGACAGAGAACCAAAAACAGCGTCCTGTGACCACTGATGAAGGACTAGAGGATGACCAACACAAACTGTGCAGCAGCAGATGAGCTGTCGTCTCTGACTTTACATCTACAAGGTGGACCGACCAGGTAGGAGGGTCTGATAGAGTGGACAGTGAGTGGACACAGTGTTTAAAAACTCCAGCAGCTCTGCTGTGTCTGATCCACTCGTACCAGCACAACACACACTAACACACCACCACCACGTCAGTGCCACTGTAGTGCTGAGAATGGCCCACCACACCTGCACTGTGGGGGTCCATGGGGGTCCTGACCACTGAAGAACAGGGTATCAGAGTATCAGAGAAACAGATGGACTACAGTCTGTAACTGTAGAACTACAGAGTGAAGCTATACGGTCAGAGGAGCTGCCCGCTGGTCAAAGCTCAAGCTTCCTCCGTCGTCTCACCTGCTTGTCTGTCCTTTGCCGCTGCCAGTCTGGACGGCTTGTTGTGAGAGCTACTCCCCTCTGGGGGGCTAAGCAGCCCCTGGTGAGCCAGCTGCCCCTTCGCCGCTCCTCCCCTGCCCGCCGCTTTGCTGTCCTGGGCCTGCTGACGTCCCTCGGCCTGCTGGGCCGCAGGCTTTCCTTTCACCCTCTCTCCGGAGTTGGTCCTGCCGGTCAACCGGCGGGATTTGGAGGCCCTCCCCTGGTCCTGAGGGCTGCCCGTTAAAGTCCGGCCACCGCCGTGGCTGCCCTGACCCTCGTCCCTCACTCGAGACACTCCTTCCTTGCCGCGTCCACCCGCCTTGCCGCTGTCCCTTTGAGACGCAGCGTCCTTCTGTCCTTTAGTATTTTTGCCCCCTGCAGAACGAGCTGGCCTGCCTGACTTCAGGGGGCTTCGGTTCTCCTCCATAGTTCTGCTGGAGTCCAAGTCAAACTAAAACTTAAAAAAATAATAATAACAAAATAAAAAAGGAAAAAAGCCCAAAGGGCTTCTGCTCTGCGGCAGACGACCACAGAGGCGAAGGCTGATCCAGTCCAAACCTAGAAGGGCAGGGAAAGAGGTCAGAGAACATCGGAATATCTGACCACATTTACCACAGCTGGACAGAAGACCTATCCATCAACAGTCCAGCGTACAGTGCATGCACACCAGCACAGGAGGCTTCACTATACAGTCGCGTGCAAAAGTTTGGGCACAGTCCACATGAAAACGAGTGAACGCATCCTCTACAGAGAACATGCACCACTTCTGTTCACTGAAGGTTAACAATTCCCAATTCCCCCTTTGACTACAGTACAGAGCGCCCCCTTCAGGACACTCCAGAGTTTACACACATGCAGTTTCCCTTTCGTTCAGACCGTTCTCGGTTTTCCCATTGATCTAAACATCTTAAGGCCTCTTTCTCTGGCAAAATGTTTACGGCTCTTTATCTCGGGCCTTTTCGCCTCTTCCGTCACTCGTGCTTGTTTCGGGAGCATAAAGCTGTGGTCACTATCGTCCAGGACCCCATCAGTTTGGACCACATCAGTTCATCAAAGTAAATAAACATTATACCTCATCACATGACAGACAGTGGGTCAAACCAGCTGGAATATGGGAGTAAATGTGTGTAAAGCAAAATCATATAAATCATCTATTATTTAGAACCAATAGTGACTGGCCAGGTCACGTGATTAGCATGTCGTTTACATGCAGAATGTGCACATTAACAGCTAGGCCTTATTTATATAGCCAGGGTGGTTTAGGTATAATTTACATACACTGTAGTAAAAAACAGCGCTTTGGTTTCATTTGCATATCATTTACATAAACAGGCTGCGAGCAAGTCAGACGCACAGATGCGATTTGCATATTATCAAATTCACACACTTATGTACAAAATCACGAACTTAACGTTTACATATAAACAGTGAGAGTAACGCCGGCGCACAAGACGAGCAAACGTGAACAATTTGCATAAAAAAGTGAGTGCGCGAGTAACGTAAACGCACAGCACCAATACATTCCATTTACATAACAGCGGACGCACGGACCACGTGATTTACATATTATTTACATACGCAAAGTTCCGGTACCTATTTATCGAGAAAAACCACTTGTTAACGCCAACGACGCCGTTCAGACGTTTCACGAAAGTATCGCCGAATAAACGTCAACATAAGAGCGATTTGAGAACAAAACGGATCCTAAAACGACACCGACCGAAAAACAATAACAATAACACTGTATAAAAAAACACAGGCGCTCCACCGGCTAACGGCTAAGCTAGCCAGCCTGCCGGCGAGCGCCGAGACTCACGCCAAAAGCGACAAAACTGGGTTTATTTGATGAAATATCTCCGTTTAAAGCGCGTCGAAAAGCCGAGTTTTCCGCTTTAAAGCCGCCGCTCGAACACCTACGCTAAGCTAACTAGGTTACGAAGCCGAAGTTAGCTTCTCCCTCGAATCGTCCGGTCCACCTTAAATGGCGCCGCAGCCGCAGTAAGGCGCCTCCGTCGGCTGAATGCAGCTGCCGCTCCGTTTAAGGTGGACCGGCGAGTTCTGATGAGAGCAGAGCTCGGAAGTTTCGACTCACCGAGACTCTCCGCTGCGCCGCGATTAGAAGCGCCTCGTCACGGGGAGCATGCTGGCCGGGTGTGAGGCTCGGTTCTCCCGCTGCGGCTAGTCGAGCGCGGCGCGCTGTCCGGCGGTGCTGCCGTTTTCTTCCTCGGTGCAGGCCCCGCTCCAAACACCAGCCGCGGACGCCATGTTAGCCTGTCGCCGATGAGCATTGTGGGAAGGCGCGGCGGCTATAGATGCTTTTTTTCGTGCTGCGCGTCTTCTGCGCAGGGGCTGTTTGCGCGCGGCGCGCTGCGTCTGCGGTGCGCAGGGGTGACTGAAAATCCAAGTTATCACAATCACAAGTCCTGTAGTGTCGCCTTAAACAGACTCTCCTGCTGCTGAAACCTCTTAAAACAGCAGTGACGTTTGTTTTACTGTCAAATATTCGATGCAAGCGATGGGGAGGGATATACCATAACTTGCTGCCTGACTCTCCCGTAGTCCACAATACAGTGCACTGAAACTGTTCACTACAGTGCACTGAAACTAGTCACTACAGTGCACTGAACCAATCACTACAGTGCACTGAAACTGTTCACTACAGTGCACTGAAACTAGTCACTACAGTGAACTATGTCTGAAACTAGTCACTACAGTGCACTGAAACTGTTCACTACAGTGCACTATGTCTGAAACTAGTCACTACAGTGCATTGAAACTGTTCACTACAGTGCACTGAAACTAGTCACTACAGTGCACTGAAACTGTTCACTACAGTGCACTATGTCTGAAACTAGTCACTACAGTGCACTGAAACTAGTCACTACAGTGCACTATATCTGAAACTAGTCACTGCAGTGCACAACGTCTGAAACTATTCACTACAGTGCACTACGTCTGAAACTATTCACTACAGTGCACTACGTCTGAAACTAGTCACTACAGTACACTACGTCTGAAACTATTCACTACAGTGCACTACGTCTGAAACTAGTCACTACAGTGCACTACGTCTGAAACTATTCACTACAGTGCACTACGTCTGATACTATTCACTATACACTGCACTATGAATGAATATAGTCAAGCCTTCAGTGATTAGTCTTCCCTGTCAGGTCTAGACCTGCCGGAGTCTCTGCTGCTCTGTTTTACTGTAATCTGTGGTCAGCCACTCTTTACAGAACTGACTCTGTGTGTTTTCCTTTCTTTGCTGAGTTGATCAGCTGCCCATCCTGTGCATCTGATGCTGCTGCCTCTTCTGCCTTGATCGAGTGCCACTGCTCGCCAGCCTTCAGGACTGGCTTGATCACCATTGAGCTTCTTGCTGTACAACACTCCTCATCCTCAGATGCTGCTGCTGCTAATCATAGACTAATCTAATTAACCACTGCCCACCTGTTTTCCCACCTTTTCTATAATACTTTATACTAACAATATTTGTTGTCCGGTGTCGACCAGAGGAGGATGGTTTCCCCTTCTGAGTCTTGGGTCCTCTCAAGGTTTCTTCCTCCTGCTCTTAAGGAGTTTCCTTGTGACTGTCGTCACTGGCTTGGTCATGGGGGCTTCTTTCTGTAAAGGTGATTGTTCTGTAAAGATGCTTTGTGACAACACCTGTTGTAAAAAGCGCTATATAAATAAACTTTGCTTGCTACTACGTCTGAAATTAGTAATTGTACACTGCACTACATCTGAAACTATCCACTACAGTGCACTAAGTCAGAAACTATTCACTATACAGTGCACTACCTAGGAAACTAGTCGCTATACAGTTCAATACCTTGGAAACTAGTCACCATACAGTGCACTACATCTGAAACTATTCACTATACACTGCAGTATGTCTGAAACTAGTCACTAGACACTGCACTATGTCTGAAACTATTCACTATGGTGCACTAAGTCAGGAACTATTCACTATACAGTGTACTACCTTGGGAACTAGTCACTATACAGTGCATTACATCTGAAACTATTCACTATACACTGTAGTATGTCTAAAACTAGACACTCCAGTGCACTATGCCTGATACTAGTCCCTATAGAGTGCACTATGTCTGAAACTATTCACTACACTGCATTCTAGTGCACTATGCCTGATACTAGTCACCATGTAGTGCACGATGTCTGAAACCATTCACTATATGGTGCACTGTCTGAAAATTTTCACTATGTAGAGCACTATGTCTGAAACTATTAACCAAGTAGTGCACTATCTGAAACTATTCACTACACACTGCATTATGTCTGAAATTAGTCACTAAATGTTGCACTGTGTCTGAAACTATTCACTATATAACATAGTATGTCTAAAACCATTCACCATCTAGTGCATTATGTCTGACACGGTTCACTGTACAGTGCACTATGTCCGAAAGTATTCACTATATACCAAAGTATGTCTGCATAGTGCACTGTCTTCAAGTTTTCACTATGTAGTGCACTATGTCTGAAACAATTAACTATATAGTGCACTGTCTGAAGGTTTTCAATATGTAGTGCACTATGTCTGAAGCTATTCACTATATAGTACACTGTCTGAAAGTTTTCACTATGTAGTGCACTGTCTGAAACTATTCACTATATAGTGCACTGTCTAAAAGTTTTCACTATGTAGTGCACTATGTCTGAAGCTTTTCACTATATAGTACACTGTCTGAAAGTTTTCACTATGTAGTGCACTGTCTGAAAGTTTTCACTATGTAGTGCACTGTCTGAAACTATTCACTATATAGTGCACTGTCTGAAAGTTTTCACTATGTAGTGCACTGTCTGAAACTATTCACTATATAGTGCACTGTCTGAAAGTTTTCACTATGTAGTGCACTGTCTGAAAGTTTTCACTATGTAGTGCACTGTTTGAAACTATTCACTATATAGTGCACTGTCTGAAAGTTTTCACTATATAGTGCACTGTCTGAAAGATTTCACTATGTAGTGCACTGTCTGAAACTATTTACTATATAGTGCTCTGTCTGAACATTTTAACTATATAATGCATGATGTCTGAAGGTTTTCACTATGTAGTGCACTGTCTGAAAGTTTTCACTATGTAGTGCACTATCTGAAAGTTTTCTCTACATAGTGCACAATGTCTGAAACCATTCACTATATAATGCACTGTCTGGAAGCTTTCACTATGTAGTGCACTGTCTGAAACCATTCACTATATAGTGCACTTTCTGAAAGTTTTCACTATATAGTGCACTGTCTGAAAGTTTTCACTATATAGTGCACTGTCTGAAAGATTTCACTATGTAGTGCACTGTCTGAAACTATTTACTATATAGTGCTCTGTCTGAACATTTTAACTATATAATGCATGATGTCTGAAGGTTTTCACTATGTAGTGCACTGTCTGAAAGTTTTCACTATGTAGTGCACTGTCTGAAAGTTTTCTCTACATAGTGCACAATGTCTGAAACCATTCACTATATAGTGCACTGTCTGAAAGTTTTCACTATGTAGTGCACTGTCTGAAACCATTCACTATATAGTGCACTGTCTGAAAGTTTTCACTATGTAGTGCACTGTCTGAACATTTTCACTATATAGTGCACTGTCTGAAAGTGTTCACTATGTAGTGCACTTTCTGAAAGTTTTCACTATGTAGTGCACTGTGTCTGAAACTATTTACTATATGGTGCACTGTCTGAAAGTTTTCACTATAAAGTGCATTGTCTGAGCGTTTTCACTATATAGTGCACTGTCTGAAAGTGTTCACTATATAGTGCACTGTCTGAAAGTGTTCACTATATAGTGCACTGTCTGAAAGTTTTCACTATATAGTGCTCTGTCTGACCGTTTTCACTATATAGTGCACTGTCTGAAAGTTTTCGCTATGTAGTGCACTGTCTGAAAGTTTTTCACTATATAGTGCACTGTCTGAAAGTTTTCACTATATAGTGCACTGTCTGAAAGTTTTCACTATATAGTGCACTGTCTGAAAGTGTTCACTATATAGTGCACTGTCTGAAAGTGTTCACTGTATAGTGCACTGTCTGAAGGTTTTCACTGTATAGTGCTCTGTCTGAGCGTTTTCACTATATAGTGCACTGTCTGAAAGTTTTCACTATGTAATGCACTGTCTGAAAGTTTTTCACTATATAGTGCACTGTCTGAAGGTTTTCACTATGTAGTGCACTGTCTGAAAGTTTTTCACTATATAGTGCACTGTCTGAAAGTGTTCACTATATAGTGCACTGTCTGAAAGTTTTCACTATGTAGTTCACTGTCTGAAAGTTTTCACTATATAGTGCACTGTCTTAAAGTTTTCACTATATAGTGCACTGTCTGAAAGTGTTCACTATATAGTGCACTGTCTGAAAGTTTTCACTATATAGTGCTCTGTCTGAGTGTTTTCACTATATAGTGCACTGTCTGAAAGTTTTCACTATGTAGTGCACTGTATGAACGTTTTTACTATATAGTGCACTGTCTGAAAGTGTTCACTATATAGTGCACTGTCTGAAAGTTTTCACTATGTAGTGCACTGTCTGAACATTTCCACTATATAGTGCACTGTCTGAAAGTGTTCACTATATAGTTCACTGTCAGAAAGTTTTCACTATGTAGTGCAGTGTCTGAAAGTTTTCACTATATAGTGCACTGTCTGAAAGTTTTCACTATATAGTGCACTGTCTGAAAGTGTTCACTATATAGTGCACTGTCTGAAAGTTTTCACTATATAGTGCACTCTCTGAAAGTTTTCACTATATAGTGCACTGTCTGAAAGTGTTCACTATGTAGTGCACTGTCTGAAAGTGTTCACTATATAGTGCACTGTCTGAACGTTTTCACTATATAGTCCACTGTCTGAAAGTGTTCACTATATAGTGCACTGTCTGAAAGTGTTCACTATATAGTGCACTGTCTGAAAGTTTTCACTATGTAGTGCACTGTCTGAAAGTTTTCACTATGTAGTGCACTGTCTGAAAGTTTTCACTGTATAGTGCACTGTCTGAAAGTTTTCACTGTATAGTGCACTGCCTGAAAGTGTTCACTATGTAGTGCACTGTCTGAAAGTGTTCACTATATAGTGCACTGTCTGAAAGTTTTCACTATGTAGTGCACTGTCTGAAAGTGTTCACTATATAGTGCACTGTCTGAAAGTTTTCACTATGTAGTGCACTGTCTGAAAGTTTTCACTATGTAGTGCACTGTCTGAAAGTGTTCACTATATAGTGCACTGTCTGAAAGTTTTCACTATATAGTGCACTGTCTGAAAGTTTTCACTATGTAGTGCACTGTCTGAAAGTGTTCACTATATAGTGCACTGTCTGAAAGTTTTCACTGTATAGTGCACTGTCTGAAAGTGTTCACTATGGGGACAGGATTGCGTTCTGTTCACTGTAGCTGCGCGTTTCCTGCGCAGGGTTGTCGCTGCGCAGAGCGCTACGTGTTCGGTGCGCAGTGTTGTCGCTGCGCATGTCCAGCGCAGGGCTGGTCTGCTGCATGTGTCTGAGTGAGAGAGGCAGAGCGAGGCAGTGAGGCAGCGGCTCGCCGCAGTGTGTGTCTGAGCCGGCTGCAGTCATGATCCTCAGGGCGCTGGGCTTCCTGCCGGTGCTGCTCCTGTCCTGCCTGATCGAGGCGAAGCTCCGAGACTTCTACACCTTTAAGGTGGTGAACAGCCGAGGGAGGCTAGTGTCTCTGGAGAAGTACCGGGGCTCGGTGAGTCTTAGAGCGCGAACTCTCCCGTTCCACCTTAAACGGTGCAGCAGTTGCATTCACTTAAGGTGGAACGGGGACGATACGAACGGGGAGCTGAGCTCAGCTCGGTTTTGCATGGAAAAAGCAGCGCCTGACTAACTCCTCCGTTCCTCCTCCGTTCCTCCTCCGTTCCTCCTCCAGCATGCTCCGCTCCGGCTCTGCGAACCGAGCG